>NC_056446.1:19061288-19068788 GCF_018296145.1 Oncorhynchus tshawytscha | reverse complement strand
ATCAACCAGCCACCATTGACTCATTCGGAGATCGCAGAAGTACTTGCATGTATTGTCCCCAATGCCCACACTGGTAGGAGAATGGACTAAGTTAAGGGTTATTAGTTGTCCAACAAAATGCTTACTTGCAGGTTCCTACTCGACCATGCAACAACAAGATATTGTAATGAACACGATGGGAGACAGAGAGCTGGTTTCAAGCGCAGGGCACAGCAGGTGTTTATTGCAAAGGACCACAGGAGGAGGCAGGTAGCTGGGTCCAGGGGCAGGCAGAAGGTCATACACAGGGGGGCCAAAAAGGAAACAGTACAGGCAGGGAAAAGGCAAATAACGTCATCAGGGAGATCAGGCAATAGGTTGATAACAGGAAATGCGATAGGCAAAAGGATTCATTAGTGAGGCAGGCCAAAACTATCATACATGGGACACACCAGTGCTCCAAAAGAAGTGTCACAAAACAAACAATACCTCACAATGATGGGGTGCAAAGAACTGAACTAAATAGTGTGTGATAATGACGTACAGGTGTGTGAACAGGTGATCAGAATTGGGATCTGGAGAGTGAGCTGTGTTCAGGGGATCTATGTGTTTGAGAGTGTGAGCTGGAAAGTGGGCTGGAGAGTGAGCTGTGTTCAGGGAATCTATGTGTTTGAGAGTGTGAGCTGGAAAGTGGGCTGGAGAGTGAGCTGTGTTCAGGGGATCTACGTGTTTGAGAGTGTGAGCTGGAGAGTGAGCTGTGTTCAGGGGATCTATGTGTTTGAGAGTGTGAGCTGGAAAGTGGGCTGGAGAGTGAGCTGCGTTCAGGGGATCATTGTGTTTGAGAGTGTGAGTTGGAAGCAGACGTACAGATATAGTAAAAGATAAGAATACGAACGTAAAGTAAATGAAGAATGAACTAAGGAACTAATGACAAAGATTCTACTCATCTATGCTCAATAATGCAGTGACATACAATCAGGGGTGAAAGTAGATTTAATTTCTTACCGGTACAGGAGCGAAAAAAATGCACAGGTCTAATCATAGAATCACATGTAGGATCCCTATTAATGTAGTGTCTCCATGGTCCTGGTAGGATCCCTATTAATGTATTATCTCCATGGTCCTGGTAGGATCCCTATTAATGTAGTATCTCCATGGTCCTGGTAGGATCCCTATTAATGTAGTGTCTCCATGGTCCTGGTAGGATCCCTATTAATGTATTATCTCCATGGTCCTGGTAGGATCCCTATTAATGTAGTGTCTCCATGGTCCTGGTAGGATCCCTATTAATGTAGTATCTCCATGGTCCTGGTAGGATCCCTATTAATGTAGTGTCTCCATGGTCCTGGTAGGATCCCTATTAATGTATTATCTCCATGGTCCTGGTAGGATCCCTATTAATGTAGTATCTCCATGGTCCTGGTAGGATCCCTATTAATGTATTATCTCCATGGTCCTGGTAGGATCCCTATTAATGTAGTGTCTCCATGGTCCTGGTAGGATCCCTATTAATGTAGTATCTCCATGGTCCTGGTAGGGTCCCTATTAATGTAGTATCTCCATGGTCCTGGTAGGATCCCTATTAATATAGTATCTCCATGGTCCTGGTAGGATCCCTATTAATGCAGTATCTCAATGGTCCTGGTAGGATCCCTATTAATATAGTATCTCAATGGTCCTGGTAGGATCCCTATTAATATAGTATCTCCATGGTCCTGGTAGGATCCCTATTAATGTAGTATCTCCATGGTCCTGGTAGGATCCCTATTAATATAGTATCTCCATGGTCCTGGTAGGATCCCTATTAATGTAGTATCTCCATGGTCCTAGTAGGATCCCTATTAATATAGTATCTCCATGGTCCTGGTAGGATCCCTATTAATGTAGTATCTCCATGGTCTTGGTAGGATCCCTATTAATGTAGTATCTCCATGGTCCTGGTAGGATCCCTATTAATGTAGTATCTCCATGGTCCTGGTAGGATCCCTATTAATGTAGTATCTCCATGGTCTTGGTAGGATCCCTATTAATGTAGTATCTCCATGGTCTTGGTAGGATCCCTATTAATGTAGTATCTCCATGGTCCTGGTAGGATCCCTATTAATGTAGTATCTCCATGGTCCTGGTAGGATCCCTATTAATATAGTATCTCCATGGTCCTGGTAGGATCCCTATTAATGTAGTATCTCCATGGTCCTGGTAGGATCCCTATTAATGTAGTATCTCCATGGTCCTGGTAGGATCCCTATTAATATAGTATCTCCATGGTCCTGGTAGGATCCCTATTAATGTAGTATCTCCATGGTCCTGGTAGGATCCCTATTAATGTAGTATCTCCATGGTCCTGGTAGGATCCCTATTAATATAGTATCTCCATGGTCCTGGTAGCATCCCTATTAATATAGTATCTCCATGGTCCTGGTAGGATCCCTATTAATGTAGTATATCCATGGTCCTGGTAGGATCCCTATTAATGTAGTATCTCCATGGTCCTGGTAGGATCCCTATTAATGTAGTATCTCCATGGTCCTGGTAGCATCCCTATTAATGTAGTATCTCCATGGTCCTGGTAGGATCCCATAGTACAGATTTGTAATTTAACTTTTATCATGTATTACCTTTTAATGTGGCATAAACACAACCAGTCAAGATGTTTTCGTCTGATTGTCAATGAATCACTTCAAAGGTGCTCCTTTGCACAAAATAACTCCAGCAACTCCAGCATCCAAACAGTGCACTGTACACCCGCCATTTGATGAATGGAAAGAGACATCTGTTACAAAACAACTAAAAGTGTAATGACGATTGCCATTTTGGCGATTGCCATTGGGCCAACTACACTTGTAGCCTGAATTGATGCATCCACTGCTGTACGTGCATGTCGCAACCACTTATCTCCGCCTTTAAATGTTAGTGTTTTCATCAAACCACAATTTGGAGGCTATACCGCCTGTTTTCAAGTGAATTAGCACATTTTAATGCAGCTGACATGCGGTAATGATAAATATTGTTGTAAAGGCCTATAGTCTTCTTGTCATTTTGTGTTAATTATTGTGATAGGCTCACGCTTTACCGGTACGCAGTAAACCCACTATGTCTTCTCTGGACCTAACCGGACCGGACCGGCTTACTTTCACCCCTGCATGACAGCCAACTCTCAAGACTTATCACATTCTTCCCCAAGTACGCCCCTCACTCAGTACACACAGAGCATGAGACAACATACCAAACGTGTCCCTGTATCTGAAGCTCTGATGACTGATAAGACTTTCCCTCAGTCAGTTGATTCTCTTCGTGTTCACACACAGATAACTGACTGGGTTTAGAATGTGCTGCGTCAGCCTCGTGCCTCGCTGTGTTGGCTGTTAAGAGGAACCCAACCCCAGGACCAAACTCTAACACACAGGCTAAACTCTGCAGAGTCATCATTGATTACTGTGCAGTGACTTTGATGGAGGGAGACAATGTGGCCCAACAGCCCAGAACGCTTTGAGCACAAGCCAAGAGACTCTAGTCCTCTATAATCTACAACCACCACACAGCACCAGACGTTTGGTCAATAGCCATTTGAAAAGTGCTTTGATGGGTATTATGATCTCGAGGCTTAACTTGTGGCAGTTTAACTCTGCGGCTTAAGAAAAGGCAGAACAGAAATCATTCCATCAAGCCGGAGGAAGAAAATAAGCCATGAGAGGACATGGCAGAGGCTGAAGCAGAGCAACTTCAAAGATGACTCAGTGGAAGCAGGAAGCGGGAGATCAGAACAGGAAGGAAGGGCTGCAACACACAGCCCACAGTGGCGCTTTGTCTCTCGTTCATTCAAAGGCTCTCTCTGGCAGAGATGCCATGCTAATGGCGATTGGGAGAGTGTGTGTGGATAGAGGGTGCAGCACAGTGCAGTGTGTGTGAAGCGATATGCTATCTCTGGTTTCCACCCCCACTCGGTTCCCCTACAGCTCTCACCATGCTACAGTACAGATTAGCAGGCCAACCCAGCCCTGGGAGTTGTGGTGCTCAGCCAGCCAGCAGACATGCTCTGGGGCTTGGGCAGAGGTTCTCTGGCTCGGCCCCCCTCCCCCAGCCACTGCCTCCCCCGGCCTGGTCTGACATTGATACACTGAACAAAAATATAAATGCAACGTAACTATTTCAAAGATTTTACTGAGTTCATATAAGGAAATCAGTCAATTGAAATAAATTCATTAGGCCCTAATCTATGGATTTCACATGACTGGGGATACAGATATGCATCGGTTGGTCACAGATACCTTAAATAAAAGGAGGGGCGTGGATCAGAACCAGTCAGTATCTGGTGTGACCACCATTTGTCTCATGCAGCGCAACACATCTCCTTCACATAGAGTTGATCAGGCTGTTGATTGTGGCCTGAGGAATGTTGTCCCACTCCTCTTCAATGGCTGGGCGAAGTTTCTGGATATTGGCAGGATATCTGGATATTGGCGGGATATCTGGATATTGGCGGGATATCTGGATATTGGCGGGATATCTGGATATTGGCGGGATATCTGGATATTGGCGGGATATCTGGATATTGGCGGGATATCTGGATATTGGCGGGATATCTGGATATTGGCAGGATATCTGGATATTGGCGGGAACTGGAACACGCTGTCGTACATGTCGAAACAGAGCATCCCTCTGACTGCTCAAACATGTCTGGTGAGTATACAGGCCCTGGAAGAACTGGGACTGCTCGCCCACACGACGCCATACACGCTGTCTGCCATCTGCCTGGTATAGGTGAAAACAGGATTCATCCATGAAGAGCCCACTTCTTCAGTCTGCCAGTGGCCATTGAAGGTGAGCATTTTCCCTCTGGTGTCGTTTAGGATGCTGATGTTTAATCAGCTTCTTGATATGCCACACCTGTCAGGTGGATGGATTATCTTGGCAAAGGAGAAATGCTCACTAACAGGGACGTGAACAAATTGATGCACAACATTATTGAGAAATAATCTTTTTGTGCGAGACATTTCTGGGATCTTTTATTTCAGCTCATGAAACATGGGACCAACACTTTTCATGTTACGTTTATATTTTTGTTCAGTATAAATATGACAGGGCAGCTCATGCTTGGCTCTCTCTGATTGGAGCACCCCCCTCTAATAACAGGCATGGTGGGAGAAGGAACACACTGCTTAATCGGAGTAGCAATTAAGCAACAACATCCTTCCCCGCTTTCTCCCTCCCTGTCTTTCCTATCCCTCCCTTTCGTCTTCTGTAACCTCTGTCTCTCTCTCTCTGTCCCTCTATCGCTCTCTCTCTCTCCCTCTCTCTCTCTCTCTGTCCCTCTATCACTCTCTCTCTCTCTCTCTCTCTCTCTCTCTCTCTCTCCCTCTCTCTCTCTCCCTCTCCCTCTCTCCCTCTCCCTCTCTCTCTCTCTCTCTCTCTCCCTCTCTCTGAGTATGATCTCTATCCAGCTGCAGCCCCTCTCCCTCTGATTACAATGATTGCCGTAATCACACAGCATCATCTTTTTTTATTGTGGACATTATTACTAACATTGTTATTGTTATCTATAATAGCAATTAGTTGATCCGGTGGTGGGGAGAGAAAAGAGAGAGGGAGAGAGAAAGACAATGTAGTGAACCAAATGAAAAAGACCCAGGATGGGCTCTGACTAGAGATAGTGAGAAACACATTAACTGTGGAGTATTGGAGCCATGCAGACTACTGGGCCTAGATAAGATGAGGCCCTATGATGACAGACAGGCAGGGACAGTGATAGCTCTTTATCTCCAGACTGTTGTTCCTGGAGTTCACCACACACTGTCCTGTTGCCTCCTGTCACCCGCCCTGGCATGCTTCTGTCACTGGAGGAGAGGTGTGATTCAGAGAGTTCTGACAAATCACACTCCATGTTGACATCGTCAGCCCATCCACAACAATCTGAGGGGGTTCTACTTGGGACTGACAGCAGCTGAGGCCATTTGGAGTGTTGTGACTCATCCCACGTCAGCCCAAAAGATGGAGAGGGAGAGAGAGAGAGAGAGAGAGAGAGAGAGAGAGAGAGAGAGAGAGAGAGAGAGGGGGGGGCTTTGTAAGGGGGCTTTGTAAGGGAATGTAATGAGATGGACGATCCTCTTCATTATCACCTGGATCTGTCAGAGGCAGGTGAGGCCGTTGATCTCTCCTCTGTGTTTATGAGAGTGGGTATTGTGTGTGAACCAGAGAGCAGCATTGTATTAGAACTGCTACTATCCCTCCATATACACAACAACACACACTGTCAGAGAAAACGTTAACAAGGCATACTTTTACTTTGCTCGTTAAAACATGAACGCCAGGGCTGGTTAGGAAATATGTCAATCACACAGCATACAGATTCAAATAGCCTGGATGTCTTTGCACCAAATGATTATGACTCAACAAAGCCTTGACAATAGTTTCCAACTTGTGATGACGCAGGCCTGTGAACCGTCCCCCACACTGCAGAGCACAGCCAGAGAACAACACTGCAGACACATGTTTTATTCTGAAGGCTTCCTTCAAGCCAGGGCATGGAAAACATATCCAGGCTGTGTCTGCCATAGTGATTACAGAGAACTACTAGCCACAGAGGGTCGCCTTGGCATCAGTCAACGCGAGATTCCACAATGTAGCCAGCGGAGGAGAAGGGGAGAGAAAGAGGATCTGCTCTTCGGCTTTAGGTCTAGCATGACACCCAGAGAAGATCCACACAGCAGATGTCACTGGCTACTGGCTCATCTGTAAGAGCTTCATTCATTGCACAGGATTAAGAGGGACGTTTTTGTAAAGCCAGCCCCCCACCCAAACAAATCCCTGTGAGGAGGACTGGGAGGGGAGTCTAGCGGGCGTTGTGAGGTGTGGAGCTGAGCAGAGCAGAGCTGAGGAGGGGAGGGGTGGGGAATTAACATTGGCTGCAGCCATAAGGGGTGGTTGGTTCATATGCACCAGCAATGGTGTCTGTCTGGGAGTGTAGAATTACTACCAGACATGCTGAATGTGTGTTGCACTGCACAAACAGACACATATAGACACATACTAAACATACACTATATATACTATATAGAACACAGGTTGCTCGCACACACACACACACACACACACACACAGCGCCATTATCATTAAAGAGCCAAAGACCCATCATTGGCCCTATATAAGTGTGGCTCCATGCTCATCTTCCACTGTGACTAACTGTTGCTAATTGTGATGACACACTCTGCAGGGGGACAATTACTCTCTTTTCATATTCACACGCAAATCAATTCAGAAAAACAACATGCTCACTAAATTAAAATTCCCCTTATCATCCCCCTTGATCTTGAAACATTCACTCACACTCCAACCCTGTCAACCCCGTCAACCCTGTCAACCCTGTCAATCCTGTCAACCCTGTCAACCCTGTCAATCCTGTCAACCCTGTCAACCCTGTCAACCCTGTCAATCCTGTCAACCCTGTCAACCCTGTCAACCCTGTCAACCCTGTCAACAACCCTGTCAACCCTGTCAACCCCGTCAACCCTGTCAATCCTGTCA
>NC_056446.1:19043788-19058788 GCF_018296145.1 Oncorhynchus tshawytscha | reverse complement strand
TGCACTGGGCATCAGGAGGCTGAGAAAGAGGTAGCTCGGCTGTTGACAGGTGTGCACTGGGCGTCAGGAGGCTGAGAAAGAGGTAGCTCGGCTGTTGACAGGTGTGCACTGGGCATCAGGAGGCTGAGAAAGAGGTAGCTCGGCTGTTGACAGGTGTGCACTGGGCATCAGGAGGCTGAGAAAGAGGTAGCTCGGCTGTTGACAGGTGTGCACTGGGCGTCAGGAGGCTGAGAAAGAGGTAGCTCGGCTGTTGACAGGTGTGCACTGGGCGTCAGGAGGCTGAGAAAGAGGTAGCTCGGCTGTTGACAGGTGTGCACTGGGCGTCAGGAGGCTGAGAAAGAGGTAGCTCGGCTGTTGACAGGTGTGCACTGGGCGTCAGGAGGCTGAGAAAGAGGTAGCTCGGCTGTTGACAGGTGTGCACTGGGCGTCAGGAGGCTGAGAAAGAGGTAGCTCGGCTGTTGACAGGTGTGGCTCCATCGCCCAGAAAGCTTGACACTCTGGCTATTGATTCTGTCAGACAAGATGAGTTTGGATGCAAAATGGGTTCAAATACACAGGACAGACAGAGTTGCTGTTAGGGGTGTTGAAACAACGCACATTAGAACAGATCTGGGCAAAGAAAAAAGTCAAAGGATGGATTAATATTCAGCTTGCATATGGAGGTTGAAAAAATGAACACTGCACTATGCTTACATCCCGGGCACCACGATCACGCCAGGGCGAAGGAAAAACACTCTATCCACAATAAGACCTGGAAACAAAAACTTTGAAAACCTACCTGACATCACATCCTCCTACTACACAAAATACTATGAAATTGGTTCAGAAGTTGAAGACAAAACAATAGCCATCAACACCATTACCTCTGGGTAGAGTATAAGCAATGGGTTTAAAGCAGGGATAATGAGACTATTAGAGGAAGGATGGTGATGAAGAGTCCTTGTGCCCCCCCGCCAGCATGGCTAGACCCCACCCCGCCCCCACACTCCCCCAGGGAGTCTCCCTCCCTATGAATCCAATTTAAAAACCCAGCAGGAGTCTAACCAGCGTGCCTCTAATGACTCGGCTGCTTTTAATTCAAGGCTGAAACTCAGTTAAAATGGCCGCCGCTCCATTTCTCTTTGTTTGCTCTTTCTCTTTCCTCTCCCTCAGTAGCAAAGCGTTGCGCTGATTAGCTGTGTTGATCTCCGTTCCTCACATCCTCCCCGCGGGGTATCTCTGGCCACCTTGACCTGCCCGCCGGCCGGCCGGCCAGGCCGTGGCTCGCCCTTATGACATAATCGCAGGAAAGTGGGGTTGTGGGAAGGGTCATTGGAGAAAGTAAGTACCTCCTGTAGGTTAACAAAGTATCCTGACTTTAAAGTATTCATTAACCTACCCAGAGGATGGAACAGTGAAAGGGATGATTGTTTCAACAAGCCCAATATACTAGATGAAAGGCCGCTTAACCTATTCCAATTCTGAGGATCAGATATCTAATTTCGCCGATAAAATAACGCCCTCTTGGGTCTACATTTCAGAGAATATAAATACATCACAATTATTTTTTATTTTATGCAATACCTTTTCTTGAATGATGTTTCAATATGATGTGAATATCCTTTTAGAATTGTATGACGTAGTAGACTAGTCTACGTGGTAAAGATTGAAGCCTCGAATGTGCAATAAGCAACGTCAAACTAATTCGTCAGACTAATTGCACACCTTGAAGTGGCTGAGGGAACAATGGCCACTGAGTAGGCTAAACATTACAGAAAGACTGTAGTCATGGCTGTCAAAGTCTACATCCCAGCGGCGTCTCAAACTATGTTTAAATCAATTGATCAGCATCTCTTTTCCAGACCGTTGGCTGCTACCCCCTCTCTCTCTGTCCCTCTCCCCCCTCTCTCTCTCTCTCTCTCTCTCTCCCCCCTCTCTCTCTCTGTCCCTCTCCCCCCCTCTCTCTCTCTCTCTGTCTCTCTCTCTCTCTCTCCCCCTCTCTCTCTGTCCCTCTCCCCCCCCTCTCTCTCTCTCTGTCTCTCTCTCTCTCTCCCCCCCCTCTCTCTCTCTCTCTCCCCCTCTCTCTCTCTCTCTCTCCCCCTCTCTCTCTCTCTCTGTCTCTCTCTCTCTCTCCCCCTCTCTCTCTCTGTCCCTCTCCCCCCCTCTCTCTCTCTCCCTCCCTCCCTCTCTCCCTCTCTCTCTCTCTGTCTCTGTTTGAGCGACACCTAGTTTATCAGCTGCCCTCCGCAGCGGTCACCGCCCTTGTTCTGATTGTCAACGGTAAGGGCGGGGAGAAGGGAGGAGGAAGTGTGACTGACAGCTGGTGTGAGTGACACGCACAGGCTATGATGGATGAGCTGCAAGCGTGACTCAGAGAACCACAGAGGGTCAGAGGTTAAACATGTCACTGCTGTCCGTCCTCTTCCCCAGGGCCCTGCCCTTTGGGGCCCCCCGCCCCACCGAAACCAAGGAGCGATGAAGAAGGGGGGGGCAGGAAGAAAATGCACTCTAGACTTAACAAAAGATGGTGGTGGGGGGTGTTGGGAGGAGCGGAGGGGCCGGGGTGATATGTGAGGCGCTAGGCACATGCTCTCTCTGGGTCTCAGTCAAAGCCAGGGCTGGACAAAGCCCCCACAGCCCCAGGAGCAAAGGCGGAGCTCGTCAATGGGCACAGGCTCAGGCAGGATGGTTCCTCTGAAAGAAACCATAGGCACGGGGGCAATTAGCCGTCCTTAGAGCCACATATATCTCCTGCAGTCTCTCTGGAACAACAAAGGAGAGAGCCATTCAATTTGCACCCCACACTGCCAGGCCTTTTGTCCCAGCTAAAGGGAGATGCTGGGTGAATAGGTGCACTAGTGTATTTGCCTCCACACTGCTTTGTAGAGAGACCTAGCTTGGCCTCATCAGAAAGGGAAAGGCACAAGCAATATTCAACGGACTCTGTTTGTGTCTGCGGCTGGCTTGCTAGCTGGCCCAGGGCTCCTTGATTAAGGTACACGTACAGGCTTGTAAAGACGAGAAGAACTTGAGCATGCTGCCGCTTTCACAGCACACAGAAAAGACTGAGGGTCGACACAATGGCTGTATGACTTTATACTCCAATGCCTCAATGTTTAAATGTTGCCATGTGCCTTTCTGCACAGAAATTGAAATCCTTTGAGCACTTTTGGTTGACAGCCTGTGACATAAAAAAAACAGACAGGTGTAATTTAATAGAGAATCTTAGCTAAACATGGTGGGTATTCAGTATAGATAGAAGCCTACACAAACCATAGGGTTGAAGGGTAAAGGCATCTGAATGCTTCCAAACCCGAAACAGTTCGTTAGAGTTCATGCATATATTATAATTACATTTTTTAACATTTTGGTTCGTTCTGGACTTCGGTGAAGGTTTTTTCTGCTGTTTGGGGACACATTTTTTGGTCCACGCCCCTTTGTCTGTGATTGGTCAAGAGTAGGGATTCTTTAATGAAGTCTTTGTTGTCATTCAACGAGAGACAACTCGTTTTAGTGCACATTTTGTAATTGAAAAATACTGCACCAAACATCTTAGATGTAAAATTGCACGCCTACAATCTCCTTGCTGCAAAAACGTCCAAATGAATGACAGATTTCTAGAGTTATCTTAGATTAATTCTGACTATTTTGAGGAAGTGTGTACTGGCTACGGCGTCTCAAAATGGACAAACAGTACTATTGCCGCTTTTTTTCCATATTCAAGAGAAGGTCTTTTAAGGGAGTATGCAAGGCGCCAGCCGAACTGAAGCATGTTGACGCCTTAAGGGGTGGAAGTGGTGGAAACAGTCGCAAGTCTTTCAGATACAATCTGTAAACCATTTACTACAATGTCAGTATGTCAGTCGATTATCTATTTGAACCCCTAAAAACAGCAAAAATCACAATTCAATTCTTACTAAGCGCTAACCAGTGTAGGCCTTGACTAGACCATTTTAAAGCTCTGGCGACGTTGCGTCTTTAAAGAGTGATGCATCTGCTCAGTCTGCTCTGCTCAGTCTTCCACAGAGCCAATGAGTGTGCGTCCCCACCCATCACTCAGGAAGTCAATAAGTAATAACCATTCACCTTGGCCGGTTCCACACCATTACACAAGGCCTGTCCTGATGATGACTCAGGAGACACGACGAACGCTTGCCTGCCTGAAGAACCTACCCGCCTGCAATCACTGACAGATTGTAGGGTAAGAGAGAGAGAGATAGTGGGAGACACAGAGAAGGAGGTGGGGGGGGGGAGAGACGGGGAAGAAACACAGAAAGAAAGAGAAAGGAATAAAGAGAAACAAAGGGAAGGAGGAACGGAAAAAAGAGGATAAGAGAGAGGAGAGAGAGAGAGAGAACATGAGAGCCTTTAAAGGGCTCTATGTTATCCAAACACAGGAGCAGATCTGATGATATGATGTAGGAGCGTGGGAAGCCATGTTACAGATAGCATAGAGGCGTCGCTCTGATCTTAACAAGAATCCAGGAATCAAAACAACAGCTATTGTAACACTGTGTGCATGTCTCATTGTTTCAGGTGATTATTGATGCCTTATCTGTGTTCAAACAAAGTGAACGCATTACAACGAGCCGCCAGCGAGACAAAAGCCCCCTGGATGAGCGTGGGAGGTGACAGCCACATCTACCATTTCTATCGCCTCTTCTACCATCTTTTCCCTTTTCGTCCTTCCCTCTCTCCTCCTCTCCTCTTCCCTCTCACCCACTGTCATTTCCTCTCCTCCTCTCTCCCCTCCTATCTTCTCCCCTCTTTTTTTCCTCTCCCTTCCTCCTCTCTCCTATCCGGTCCTCCTCCTCTCCTCTGCTTCCCTCTCATTGCAACAAGGCATGATCAGCAGTTAAAATAAATGACGTGTGTTAGCCTTAAGACCACTTTACAGTATCCACAAGAAGGGAAACTGGCCACAGACAGACAGCCGGTGTAAATATACTGCTGACATGCCATTCTAGCCTGGCCATTCTGTCATCCATTACAGTCAATGGTGGGGTGGAGAAACGAGAAACACACACACGCTCGCCTCGCAAAGGCAATGTCATCCGGAGTGCTTTTAATGTTAGGCCATTAAAGTGGTCAATAAGCCCACTTGAGTATCCTGTACTGCTTACTCTACAGTATATTCTCCCAGCTCCATGACTTCATGGCTCTAATCCAACAAGAGGTCTGATATCAAAATAATATGCAAACTGAGAGCACTGGGTGAGTCCCCTGAAACCAGGACAAAAATATATAATGATTTGGGGGATTTTCAGGAAATCTAGGAAGGATTGCTGACATTTATTTGACATTTGTATCTAAAAGCATAATCGAGAAATTATTCACCAAAGTTGGCATATTCATGACATTTTGGCCTTACCCAGGCCTTCTTTAAAGGGACACTTTGGGATTTTGGCAAGGAGACCCTGTATCTACTTCACCAGAGCCAGATACATTTGTGGATACCATTTGTATGTCTCTGCGTCCAGTATGAAGGAAGTTAGAGGTAGTTTCGAAAGACAATGCTAACTAGCGTTAGTGCAACTGCTGGATGTCTATGGGTATCTACTAGCATGCTGGACACACAGACTTAAAAAGAATATCCACCAGTTCCTCTGACTCTGGGGAAGTAGATAAAGGGCCTCATTGCCAAAATCACAAAGTATCCCTTTAAGACTCACATTTTTTTAATCTGTAGGTGCTACAAAGCAAATATTGGTGTCATATGAAGCTTTACGGCTTGCTCTGTAATATGGGTAGTATTTAAATTACATTAATTTATGAATATTGAGAAATATAAACATGAATATTAAAAATACCATATTTGATTTGGCTAATTCATCAACATTTTGTTGAAACTAATATATTCTATGGGTATATCAAAGTTCTATAGTGAGATCTCTGCTATTTTTAAAGTTATGGCCCATTTTATACAGAGACATTGGCATAGTAGGCATTTTAACCAATCACAGCCCTCCACTTGCTTGTATCATTGCACATCATGCAAATCACCAGCAGAGGGGGACCACTTTGAGTCCATTTTCACATTCACTCTGTTAGTAATGCTTACAAATGGGATCATAACTCATAACTGTTTTTCAATATTCATATTTAGATTTTTCAATATTCATTAATAATGTAAGAAAATTGTTACTGAAATCAAAATACTGCTCGTACAACAGAGCAAGCGGTAAAGCTTCATATGAAGTGTTCCCCTATAGTCATTTAGCAGCAGCGCCCTCCAAAAAATATGATACTTTTTTGGGGGATAATGTATTCTGATTTATTTTGATATTTCTGCCGAGACATGGCTTTAAAAGGATTTTTCTACTTTCCCACCGTGAGATGAACTCATGGATACCATTTTTAATGTCTCTGTGTGCAGGTTGAAGGAAGTTGCTAATTAGCGTCAGCGCAATTTTTAACTCACGTTAGCGCAATGACTGGAAGTCTATTGGAACAGCTAGCATGTTACCAGTCAATGTGCTAACGCTAGTTAGCAATGGCTCATATCCAAATACCTTCAAACTGCACGCAAAGACACAAAAATGGTATCCATGAGTTCATCTGTCTCTGGGTAATTAGAATAAGGGCTTCATTGCCAAAATCTCGCACTGTCCCTTTAAGATCAGAGTGACAAGTTACAACATACAGTATATTTGTAGCAAACAGAGCGATCAGTGGCTCAAATGACAGCCACATGGAACATAAATGTAAATGAATGAATGAATGAATTAAATTTTCATGCATTTTGGAGTAGAATGTCCTTTTAAATATAAGTGACCTGCTCATAACCCCCCTATATGTCAACAATCCTTCCTCCAAAGGAGCATTCTATGGATTAAAGATGTTTGGGTTTCGTAAGGTATTACCCCACTTCACATTATTTACCATCGTTGGCTGTGTTGTTCTGGCCGGTGTTGCTGCTTGGTGTCACTGGGTAGATGGAAACATGAAGCATCAACAACAATGAACCACTCAAACAAAACTCCCTGTCATGGACATTTGCTTGCCACAAACCTGAAGCCATGGAAGATGGAGAAAGAAAAATCACGCGCGAGAAAGAGAGAGAGAGAGGTGGTTCTGTCACCAACTTAGGAGGGCCTACAGCAGCACTTAGATCTTCTGCACAGATTCAGCCAGACCTGGGCCCTTACAGTAAATCTCAGTAAGACAAAAATAATGGTGTTTCAAAAAAGGTCCAGTCGCCAGGACCACAAATACAAATTCCATCTAGACACCGTTGCCCTAGAGCACACAAAAAACGATACATACTTCGTACTAAACATCAGCGCCACAGGTAACTTCCACAAAGCTGTGAACGAGCTGAGAGACAAGGCAAGAAGGGCCTTCTATGCCATCAAAAGGAACATAAAATTCAACATACCAATTAGGATCTGTTTAAAAATACTTGAATCAGTTATAGAACCCATTGCCATTTATGGTTGTGAGTAGAGGTCGACCGATTATGATTTTTCAACGCCGATACCGCTACATTATGAAACGTGTTCAATTTGGTTTAAATAATGCATGTGTTGGAGAAGAAAGTAAAAGTGCAATATGTGCCATGTAAAAAAGCTAACGTTTCAGTTCCTTGCTCAGAACATGAGAACATATGAAAGCTGGTGGTTCCTTTTAACGTGAGTCTTCAATTTTCCCAGGTAATAAGTTTTAGGTTGTAGTTATTATAGGAATTATAAGACTATTTCTCTCTATACCATTTGTATTTCATATACCATTGACTATTGGATGTTCTTATAGGCACTTAGTATTGCCAGTGTAACAGTATAGCTTCTGTCCCTCTCCTCGCCCCAACCTGGGCTCGAACCAGGAACACATCGACAACAGCCAACCTCTAAGCATTGTTACCAATTCGCTCCACAAGAGCCGCGTACCATGCAGAGCAAGGTGAACAACTACTTCAAGGTCTCAGAGCGAGTGACGTCACCGATTGAAACACTATTAGCGAGCACCCCTCTAACTAGCTAGCCATTTCACATCGTTTACACCAGCCTAATCTCAGGAGTTGTTAGGCTTGAAGTCATAAACAGCTCAATGCTTGAAGCACAGCGAAGAGCTGCTGGCAAATACACAAAAGTGCTGTTTGAATGAATGCTTACGAGCCTGCTGCTGCCTACCACCGCTCAGTCAGACTGCTCTATCAAATATCAAATCATAGACTTAATTATAACATAATAACACACAGAAATACGAGCCTTTAGGTCATTAATATGGTCAAATCCGGAAACTATCATTTTGAAAACAAAACTTTTATTCTTTCAGTGAAATACGGAACCGTTACGTATTTTATCTAAATATTGCTGTTACATTGTACAACCTTGTCACGTTCTGACCATAGTTCTGTTATTTTATTCTTTGTTTTAGTATGGTCAGGGCGTGAGTTGGGGTGGGCAGTCTATGTTTGTTTTTCTATGTTGGTTTTTGTGTTCGGCCTAGTATGGTTCTAAATCAGAGGCAGGTGTCGTTAGTTGTCTCTGATTGAGAATCATACTTAGGTAGCCTGGGTTTCACTTTTGAGTTGTGGGTGTTTGTTTCCGTGTGAGTGTCTGTTGCCACACGGTACTGTTTCGGTTTCATTCGTTTCACGTTTATTGTTTTGTAGTGTTCAGTTTATGTCTGTAAATAAACATTATGGACACTTACCACACGGCGCATTGGTCCTCCGATCCTTCTCCTCAGAAGAGGAGGAGGAGTGCCGTTACAAACCTTCAATGTTATGTCATAATTATGTACAATTCTGGTAAATTAATTACGGTCTTTGTTAGGAATAAATGGTCTTCACACAGTTCGCAACGAGCCAGGTGGCCCAAACTGCTGCATATACCCTGACTGCTTGCACAGAACGCAAGAGAAGTGACACAATTTCCCTAGTTAAAAGAAATTCATGTTAGCAGGCAATATAAACTAAATATGCAGGTTTAAAAATATATACTTGTGTATTGATTTTAAAGAAAGGCATTGATGTTTATGGTTAGGTACATTGGTGCAACGACAATGCTTTTTTTGCGAATGTGCTTATTAAATCACCCGTTTGGCGTAGTAGGCTGTGATTTAATGATAAATTAACAGGCACCGCAATGATTATATGCAACACAATACAAGCTAGATAAACTATTAATATCATCAACCATGTGTAGTTAACTAGTGATTATGTTAAGATTGATTGTTTTTTATAAGATGCGTTTAATGCTAGCTAGCACCTTACCTTGGCTCCTTGCTACACTCGCATAACAGGTAGTCAGCCTGCCACGCAGTCTCCTCGTGGAGTGCAATGTAATCGGCCACAATCGGTGTCCAAAAATGCCGATTACCGATTGTTATGAAAACTTGAAATCGGCCCTAATTAATCAACCATTCCGATTAATCGGTCGACCTCTAGTTGTGAGGTCTGGGGTCCACTCACCAACCAAGAATTCACAAAATAGGGATAAACACCAAATTGAGACTCTGCATACAGAATTCTGCAAAAATATCCTCCATGTATAACGTAAAACACAAAATAATGCATGCAGAGCAGAATTAGGCCGATTCCTGCTAATGATCAAAATCCGTTAAATTCTACAACCACCCAAACCTTCCATAACAAAGCCATCATATACAGAGAGATGAACCTGGAGAAGAGTCCCCTAAGCAGGCTGGTCCTGGGGCTCTGTTCACAAACACAAACACACCCCACAGAGCTCCAAGACAGCAACACAATTAGACCCAACCAAATCATGAGAAAACAAAAAGATCATTACTTGACACATTGGAAAGAATTAACAAAAAAACAGAGCAAACTAGAATGCTATTTGGCCCTTAACAGAGAGTACACAGTGGCAGAATACCTGACCATTGTGACTGACCTAAACTTGACTATGTACAGACTCAGTGAGCATAGCCTTGCTATTGACAAAGGTCACCGTAGGCAGACCTTGCTCTCAAGAGAAGACAGGCTATGTGCACACTGCCCACAAAATGAGGTGGAAAACTGAACTGCACTTCCTAAACTCCTGCCAAATCTATGACCATATAAGAGACACATATTTCCCTCAGATTACAGATTCACAAAGAACTCGAAAACAAACCCAATTTTGATAAACTCTCATATCTACTGGGTGAAATACCACAGTGTGCCATGACAGCAGCAACATTTGTAACCTAACCAATGAAGAACAAACACCATTGTAAATACAACCCATATTTATGTTTTTTTATTTTCCCTTTTGTACTTTAACTATGTGCACATCGTTACAACACTGTATATAGATATAATATGACATTTGAAATGTCTTTATTCTTCTGGAACTTTCATGAGTGTAATGTTTACTGTTCATTTTTATAGTGTGTTTATTCGTGTTTATTATCTATATCACTTGCTATGGCAATGTTAACATATGTTCCCATGCCAATAAAGCCCCTTGAATTGAATTGAGAGAGAGAAAATGAGAGAGAGCACCCATTGCCATTATCTCTCCATGCACATAAACAGTGACCTCCAGAATCCCCCCGCAGTCAGCCCACTGTCATACAAAAACAGACAACATCAATTCAAACACACTCAGAGCACTCCCCATTATCATGTTACATCCTGGTCTCTCTCCACTTACAGACGCCTGCTTAGCTGTTGGCCAGCCAGCCAACCCATCAACATGGCACACAGACAGGGGAAATGGGCCCAGGCACAGATGATAAACACTGTGGCTTCACATTTCACTCAGACCTAAATCTACAGAGGGGGTCAGCCTGTCGGTCAGCTGGCCTCGAGGAGAGGAGAGTAGATGAGAATTTAAATTAACATACACTCGTTTGTTTGTGTGTGCCAGTGTGAACATGTGTGTACGTGTGTGTGTGTGTGTGTGTTTGTGTGTTTGTGAGTGTGTGAGAGAGAGAGAGAGAGAGAGAGAGAGAGAGAGAGAGAATGTATATGTGGGTGTGTGCATGATTGTACCCACAGGAGAGCGTGTGCCCATTTAAGGCATTGTAAAAATTCCAAACTGCCTCAATGGAGTAAAAATGGGCTTATTCATTCTTTGAAAAAACAGACAAAGCATTTTAGACATCCCACAGGGACCGAGAAAAGCCCAGGTTTGTTAATAACAGAGCTTAGTAGTGCAATAAAACCTGCTCAGCTAAGAATCATTAGAAAATAGCCTGACTCCGTTTAATTGTAAATCAAGTTCAAGAACTGCCTGGAGAGTCATCACTCAGTGCATCCAATTAATAAAGGAGAAATCCATTATCTGGCAACCATTTTATGGAAACAAAAATTCCACAACAAATGGGGAGGAGCAGGGGGAGAGGGAGAGAGGGGGAGGAAGGGAGAGAGGGAGGAGGTTTGGCCATGCGGCCCGGGCAGATCCTGAGGGCGTGAGCGTTTTGTGCGCGACGGAGGGTAGCCTGGACCCCGGCAGAACACTTGGCATGTGCCAACCACTCAGGTGACAGGCCATCTCACTCCAACTCCTCTCCTCTCCCCTAAATTCACGCCCTTGCGTCTTTTCTATGTTCAGGCCATTGTCTGAACAGGGCCAGCTGGGTGGGTGTTCCAGGGCTCCAGCAGGACTGCCTGGGTTAGTGGCTGGGTCAAACGGTCAAATAGGGGGTGCTTATATTTGTCCTGTTTCACTGCATGTACAAGTGCTAACCTGTACGAGTGTGAGGTGTGAAATGGAAGTGTGTTTTGTGCATATCCCAAATACCCCTGAGACACCCTCAGAGAGTAGCGTCACGGCCAGGGATCAGCCATTATTGACGGCGACCCTGGAGCAATTGGGGTTAAGTGCCTTGCTCAAGAGCACATTGACAGATTTTTCACCATGGGGATTAGATTACTGGCCCAACACGCTTAATCGCTAGTTTACCTGCCGCCCGCCCTTCTAGAGGGCTACAGGGCCACTGCCGACTCGGTGGGGGGCAGAATCCTCGGGATCCTTGTTCTTAACAGACAGACTACTACTGAGCCAGCCTGGGGGACAGAGAGCAGAACAGAGGGAAGGATGTAGGACTGGGCTGCCATCAGGGTGGACTGGGGCTCTCAGCTTCTCTTTGAATGGAGGAGTGAGACAGAAGAGCAGTGAATGTCTGATGCCTTCTGGCAATCGGCTTAATATGACTTTGTTGATAGTCCTTCTATTCATAACACTGATGATTAATGGAGTGAGTGAGCCGATTGCATCAGCTAAGGAGAATGTAGGGATACATTTACCTTGTGTGAATCCTCGCAAAATCATGTCACTGGTCCCTGTGAGGCAGGAGCCTGGTAGGGGAGCGGAGCATGGCACAGAGGAAGGTGGAGGCAACAGCCACAGGCTCTGACATGTGGCAGTCTGCCTGCCTGCCTACCTGCCTGCCTACCTACCTACCTACCTACCTACCTGCCTGCCTGCCTGCCTGCCTGCCTGCCTGCCTGCCTGCCTGCCTGCCTGCCTGCCTGCCTGCCTGCCTGCCTGCCTGCCTGCCTGCCTACCTGCCTGCCTGCCTGCCTACCTACCTGCCTGCCTACCTGCCTGCCTGCCTGCCTGCCTACCTGCCTACCTGCCTGCCTGCCTGCCTGCCTGCCTGCCTGCCTACCTGCCTGCCTGCCTGCCTGCCTGCATGCCTGCCTACCTGCCTACCTGTCAGCCTGAAATGAAAGCAGCATCACATGCAGGTTCTCTTTTCTCCCCTCCTGCCATTGTGTAAGGCTTTCGGCTGACGGAGACTGTGAATAAACAACAGTGCTTCTTCTGCATGGAGAAGAAGAGATGGAGAGGAGAGGAGGGTGCTGAGGCGGGCAGCAATCACACAGACTTTGTTCTGCTGGGGAATAATAGACAGTTTAGCAGCCAGTGCTTTACCTGCAATTAAAATAAAAAGATAATTTTGTTAAAAGCATTCAGTCTGTCAGCTGCATCTTGGGATATTGTCCCTTTGTCGTGGCGCGTGGAAGACAAGACAACACATTCCACTGTCAGTGATATATATATATACTGTACCCCTCTGGGCTGTCACACTTTATTGAGCAAACAGGGAGCTATGACAGGGCGGGGGTGGGATAATTCATCTTAAAAACATCGCTGGTTGAACTATTGTTCTTTGGTTTCTCTGTGAAGGCACAACACTTCTTTACCTTTCAGATCTCAAAGCACTGCACTCCTACTGCACACCACCATCTCAGGACTCCAATCCAAAATGTAATAATGGTGCTAGCGTTCCTGTAATGGGGGGGCAGAGAGAGAGAGAGAGGAAAAGAAGAGAATGAAGAGAGAGAGACGGAGGAGAGAGGGTATTTCCCAGGACGGGTTCTCTCCAGGGCCGACCCAACACTCCCTCAGACAGCAATATCATGCAAAATGGTCCAGCTGTGCTTTCATCTCCTAATGTCATTACAGTGAGCAGGTAGAGATCAGGGATTGCATTCTCCTCCTCTGTAATGTGGTTCACAGGCAGCCTCTCCGCTGCACGGTGCCTGACACACTCTTTGCATCTCCAAAGAAGTGTCAGATCAGAAAACATAGGAGAGGAATCGCTTCCCTCCTGTGCTTCAGACACATCTCAGTCTCCTCTTAACGCATGTTCTTCTACCCATAATTCAGCAACACATGCATTATAAGCAAAGCCCTGGGGCGATGTAGGACGACTGGTGAGTTTAACCTGCCCTGGGGCGATGTAGGACAACTGGTGAGTTTAACCTGCCCTGGGGCGATGTAGGACAACTGGTGAGTTTAACCTGCCCTGGGGCGATGTAGGACGACTGGTGAGTTTAACCTGCCCTGGGGCGATGTAGGACAACTGGTGAGTTTAACCTGCCCTGGGGCGATGTAGGACGACTGGTGAGTTTAACCTGCCCTGGGGCGATGTAGGACGACTGGTGAGTTTAACCTGCCCTGGGGCGATGTAGGACAACTGGTGAGTTTAACCTGCCCTGGGGCGATGTAGGACGACTGGTGAGTTTAACCTGCCCTGGGGCGATGTAGGACGACTGGTGGGTTTAATCTGCCCTGGGGCGCTGTAGGACAACTGGTGAGTTTAACCTGCCCTGGGGCGATGTAGGACGACTGGTGAGTTTAACCTGCCCTGGGGCGATGTAGGACAACTGGTGAGTTTAACCTGCCCTGGGGCGATGTAGGACGACTGGTGAGTTTAACCTGCCCTGGGGCGATGTAGGACAACTGGTGAGTTTAACCTGCCCTGGGGCGATGTAGGACGACTGGTGAGTTTAACCTGCCCTGGGGCGATGTAGGACAACTGGTGAGTTTAACCTGCCCTGGGGCGATGTAGGACGACTGGTGAGTTTAACCTGCCCTGGGGCGATGTAGGACAACTGGTGAGTTTAACCTGCCCTGGGGCAATGTAGGACAACCGGTGAGTTTAACCTGCCCTGGGGCGATGTAGGACGACTGGTGAGTTTAACCTGCCCTGGGGCGATGTAGGACGACTGGTGAGTTTAACCTGCCCTGGGGCGATGTAGGACCACTGGTGAGTTTAACCTGCCCTGGGGCGATGTAGGACGACTGGTGAGTTTAACCTGCCCTGGGGCGATGTAGGACAACTGGTGAGTTTAACCTGCCCTGGGGCGATGTAGGACGACTGGTGAGTTTAACCTGCCCTGGGGCGATGTAGGATGACTGGTGAGTTTAACCTGCCCTGGGGCGATGTAGGACGACTGGTGAATTTAACCTGCCCTGGGGCGATGTAGGACGACTGGTGAGTTTAACCTGCCCTGGGGCGATGTAGGACGACTGGTGAGTTTAACCTGCCCTGGGGCGATGTAGGACAACTGGTGAGTTTAACCTGCCCTGGGGCGATGTAGGACAACTGGTGAGTTTAACCTGCCCTGGGGCGATGTAGGACAACTGGTGAGTTTAACCTGCCCTGGGGCGATGTAGGACAACTGGTGAGTTTAACCTGCCCTGGGGCGATGTAGGACAACTGGTGAGTTTAACCTGCCCTGGGGCGATGTAGGACAACTGGTGAGTTTAACCTGCCCTGGGGCGATGTAGGACAACTGGTGAGTTTAACCTGCCCTGGGGCGATGTAGGACAACTG
>NC_056446.1:18712326-18718688 GCF_018296145.1 Oncorhynchus tshawytscha | reverse complement strand
GATTACATGTCAGGAATTGTGAAAAACTGAGTTTAAATGTATTTGGCTAAGGTGTAAGTAAACTTCCGATTTCAACTGTACATGTAGGTAGAGTTAAAGTGACACTGCATAGAGAATAAATAGAGAGTAGCTGCAGCGTAAAAGACGGGGGGTGGTTGGACAATGCAAATAGTCTGGGTAGCCATTTGATCAGCTGTTCAAGAGTCTTACTGAAGCTGTTAAGAAGCCATTTGGATCTAGACTTGGCGCTCCTGCGCCACTTGCCGTGCGGTAACAGAGAGAACAGTCTATGACTAGGGTGGCTGTAGTCTGACATTTTTTAGGGCCTTCCTCTGACATGCCTAGTATAGAGGTCCTAGATGGCAGGAATCTAGGCCCCAGTGATGTACTGGGCCGTAAGCACTACCCTCTGTAGTGCCTTGCAGCCTCCATAATTCTTAAATTAAATTAAGAAGTTTGGAACCACCAAGGCTCTTCCCGAGAGCTGGCCGAAGGGCCAAACTGAGCAATCGGGGGAGAAGGGCCTTGGTCAGGGAGGTGACCAAGAACCTGACGGTCACTCTGAGAGCTCTAAAGTTCCTCTGTAGTGATGGAAGAAACTTCCAGAATGACAACCATATCTGCAGCACTCCATCAATCAGGTGTAACAGTGGTAAGGTGTTGGGACTGCTGTTGGGACACTGCTATTGGGGCAGCTTTATGTAGGCTTGAACAGTTTGTGGGCACCGGTTTTTACCTTTATAGTCCAATGAATGTATTGTTTAGTGTTGTGCAGTGTAGTGGCTTTGCTGGCATGCATCTAAAACATATGTTTTGAGTTTGCCCCACAAAGATTTACATGCTAAAATAGCCACTGTTGAGTTGTCTAGTGCTATTCAACTGGTAATTTTCCATGGCTGTCTGGTGTTCCTTTTCTCATGGCGCACAAAGGAGTTATTTGGTGCTGGCTCCTTATCTCTTCGGGCACCAGAGGCCTAGCTCAAGGTTGAAATCTTCTTGCAGCGAAATAGGCTTTTAGGAACTCATCAGTCCCCTCTCTTAGACATATAGTCTGTGAGAACTGGGGTACAATGCTTTAAGGAAGTGGAGCCAAGTATCCATTATCTCTCATGTAAGCTTGCCACCCATTTAGGAGAAGCAAGCAGCTCTTTGTGTAAGAAGAAGTATATAATGACTGTGTACGACTCGAACTTTGAGTTTCCTCTCCGATTTATCCCGAGTGTGATCTCCTTTGCAATTGCTTGAACAAACTCTTATTAACTGGATAATGAGTTCTGCCTGGTCCTTGATACGAGATTTCCTCAACAATGTTTACTATGTTACGTCTAGTCTATGAGACCAGGCTGATTCATTTGTTCTACTAAGTTGAGTGTGGCAGTGCTGGCACCTTTCCATCCTTCCCTGCTCCTTCAGTAATCAAGGTACAGGCCTAGTCCTACAAGCGAGCCACCTTGCTTTGTTTTGTGGTTGTGTCCAATGTGTGGCTCTCACTAACTCTGTTGTATCAAACAAAATAAACATGTTATTGGTCACATGCACACATTTAGCAGATGTTATTGTGGGTGTAGTGAAATGCTTGTGCTCCTAGCTTCAACAGCGCAGTAGTATCTAACAATACAGACACATCTAAAAGTAAAGGAAAATATAAGACATATATGAATATTAGATTGAGCAATGTTGGAGTGGCATTGACTAAAATACAGTAGAATAGAATACAGTGTTTACATGAGATGAGTAAAACAGTATGTAAACATTATCTGAACATTATTAAAGTGACTAGTGTTCCATTATTAAAGTGGTCAGTGATTCCAAGTCTATGTATATGGGGCAGGGTTGCGTAACCTGCTCCATCACTAGCCAATGCCAGTTAGTGATGGCTATTTAACAGTCGGATGGCCTTGAGATAGAAGCTGGTTTTCAGTCTCTCGGTCCCAGCTTTCATGCACCTGTACTGACCTCACCTTCTGGATGATAGTGTTTCCCAACTCCAGTTCTCAAGTATCCCCAACAGCACACATTTTTGGTGAAGCACCGGACAAACTCACTTGATTCAACTCATTGAGGGCTTGATGATCAGTTGATCAGTTGAGTCAGGTGTGCTTGTCCGGGGCAACAAGAATGTGTTGTGTTTGGTGGTACTGGAGGACTGGAGTTGGGCTGTTGTGAGTACTGGAGGACTGGAGTTGGGAGTCACTGCTCTAACATAAGAGGTTAGTCAAATAAATCAGTGATGTGACTGACGGGGAGTATAAATTATTAATCTGGTCCGAAATATTTCCTCTGAGGGGCAAGAAGTTATGGCAACAAAGAGGAGGAGAGATACCTTCCACTGTTCTGTTCTAGCCACAACATGCTCTTCCACACACATACACTCTCACACACATTCCTTGCTGCTGCAGACCTTAGCCTGACTCCCAGTCTGATTGTGCCATCCTGCCAACTCCTTGTCACTCACGGTGATGCCAACGGTTTGGCTTGACAATGACAGCAATGGAGTTGGCTACAGACACTTAGCCAACTCACACTGCATTACGAACACACACATTAACTGCACTACACCCCCCTAAGATTGTCCACTCCTGATTAAGTATGTCCAGTCATCAGTCTTTTACATCTTGTTTAAATGCCAGTAGATTACCTAATGACATATACACTGAGTATACCAAACATTAGGAACACCTTCATAGTATTGAGTTGCACCCCCTCCCCCCACACCTTTCGCCCTCAGAACAGTCTCAATTCGTCGGTATATGGCCTCTACAAGGTGTCGAAAATGTTCCACAGGGATGCTGGCCCATGTTGACTCCAATGCTTCCCACAGTTGTGTCGAGTTGGCTGGTGCACCATTCTCGATACACACAGGAAACTGTTGAGTGTGAAAAACCCAGAAGCGTTGCAGTTCTTGACACAAACCGGTGCACCTGGCACCTACTACCATACCCCGTTCAAAGGTACTTTATTTATTTTTTTAAATATTTCAACTTTATTTAAAACTTATTCAGGATCGGTGGCTCCCCATGTGATAGTTGAGCTAACGTAGGCTAATGTGATTAGCATGAGGTTGTAAGTAACAAGAACATTTCCCAGGACATAGACATATCTGAAATTCTTGTTCATCTAACTGCACTGTCCAATTTATAGTAGCTATTAGAGTTGCCTCTGATCTGGCAAACTCAAACACATACTTCGTTTGTAAACGATGTCTGAGTGTTGGAGCGTGCCCTTGGCTATCTGTAAATAAAACAAATAAGAACATGGTGCCGTTTGGTTTGCTTAATATAAGGAATTTGAATTGATTTATACTTTCACTTTTGATACTTAAGTATATTTTAGCAATTACATTTGCTTTTGATACTTAAGCATATTTAAAACAAAATACTTTTAGACTTTGACTCATGTAGGATTTTACAGGGTGACTTTCACTTTTACTTGAGTCATTTTCTATTAATGTCTCTTTATTTTTGCTCAAGTATGACAATTGGGTAATTTTTTCAATACTGCATTTAGTTCCAGTGAAGGGAAATCGTAACGCTACAACATACAATGACATTCTAGACGATTCTGTGCTTCCAACTTTGTGGCAACAATTTGGGGAAGGCCCTTTCCTGTTTCAGCATGACAATGCCCCTGTGCATGAAGCGAAGTCCATACAGAAATGGTTTGTCAAGATCTGTGTGGGAGAACTTGACTGGCCCAAAGGTGTTCAACCCCATCGAAAACCTTTGGAATGAATTGGAACACCGACTGCGAGCCAGGTCTAATCGCCCAACATCAGTGCCCGACCTCACTAATACTCTTGTGGCTAAAGTGAAGAGAGTTCCCGAAGCAATGTTCCAACGTCTAGTGGAATCCTTCCCAGAAGAGTGGAGGCTGTTATAACAGCGTAGGGGGGGGACCAACTCCATATTAATGTCCATGATTTTGGAATGAGATGTTTGACGAGCAGGTGTCCACATACTTTTGGTAATGTAGTGTATTTCAGCTCTAAATCTTTTGTCTTGCCCATTCACTCTCTGAATGGCACACACACAATCCATGTCTCAAGGATTAAAAATCCATCTTTTACCTGTTTCCTCCCATTCATCTACACTGATTGAAGTAGTTTAACAAGCGACATCAATAAGGGATCATAGCTGTCACCTGGATTCACCTAGTGACTCTACGTCATGGAAAGAGCAGGTGTTTTTAAAGTGTAGTTCCATATCTCAAATGTTTGCCAAAGGAGAGCTAAACTAACACTTCAATCCAGGCACCAACAAGGAGCTTCACTGCAGTAAAAAAACACTGGCCAGACTCCAGCCTGGCATTGGCTGGACTTCTAACCAGTCCTGCAGGTCTCTAAGTTCTCTGTGTACCATGATCCCTGGTGCTCTCTAAGTAATGATCTCACACACAGTGAATCTGTTCCTTGGCCAGTCAGTGTATAATGGCTAATCCCATACACACACTGACAGTTTGGCACACGCTCAAAGAAACACCAATCCCAGGTAGCCATTTCCAATAATACGAAATCACTGACAAAGTGGAGTAATACTGGCAACATAATGTAATATATATTGAAATGGACTTGGATTTATGTCTCTTTCATCTGAGAGTGGAGGACTACCGTACCTGAGTTGGAGATAGGGCCCCAGTAAGGAGAGTCAAACTCCTATTCAGCCTTCAGAATCTGCTCAAAGAGCTTGGCGTCGTTCTCGTCATAGGATGGAGGGCATCCACACAAACTGTGGTAGGGCAAGAGCACAGAGGCATCCTATGAGATGTGACATGTGTTTGAATTATTTTGTACAAAATGAATCCCATCATTCTCCTTTTTTTTAATGTAATCACTGATCTGACATGAGTTTACTGGTGGGTTTACTGGTGTAAGCCATGAAATGTACACCTTGCTTTGACCCTATCCAATTATGTTATACAGTACATACAGTACCAGTCAAAAGTTTGGACACACCTACTTGTTTTTCTTTATTTTATTTTTTTACAATTTTCTACATTGTAAAATAATCCAAACCCAATGTATCGCTGCTTGGATTCAAGTGACACTGACAGAAGATCGACTAGGGGTATTTAATTGCCACTGGTTTAGACCTGCTGACACATTGGCTAAAATGTCAACTGACTATTGTAGTTTTACTGCAACATTTATGGACTTCTGTAGTTTTACTGCAACATTTATGGACTACTGTAGTTTTACTGCAACATTTATGGACTACTGTAGTTTTACTGCAACATTTATGGACTACTGTAGTTTTACCTCCCTAATGTTTCTCTTTTTCCAAATGTTGCAATTGACTGGTTGGTATCTCTGCTTGGATTCAAACGTCCTGCTACAAACGGTTGAGATATGAAGGAGAGTATTGCACTGATGTGTATTTGTATTTTATTGACAGGCCAGGGGTGATCCATAGATCAGGGCGGGGTGATAAATAATTGCCTACTCGACATCCTGCTCTGCAACATCACTGAAAACAACCCCCATCTAAGCAAAAAGAAAAATAAGCAACAGTGTAAATATAATGAAATATGTAAGCTTACATTTAACTTATTCTACTGTGGGCTACTGCTTATTATTGCAGTTGCACGAAAGTGAACATTTTAGATTGCTCCATATTTCCAAATGGTTTATGTTATACAGTATATTAAGTAAATAACAAATGTTCCTATTACATAAAACAGAGGCATATATTTGAGGTTGATATATACCGTGCTCGACACTCACAACACAAAGAAGCGATTCTGGAGAGGATGTTGCCCAGAGGTCCAACGTGAGAGAACACTTGTGTTTCTGGGAAAGAGACCAGATGACATTAACATCATAGTTTTGTGTACAATGTGATCAGATGTAATACATGATACAGTATAAGTACTACTCTGAAATTCATCACTGTAACAACTGGGAATACTGGGACGTCTCATGAGGACTTTACAGGGTGTCTCACTACAGGAAGGTTTAGAGGTTTAACTGAAGTGACTAAGGAAGAGAATGATGTTATCCTGGCTTTCTGTTCCATCGTCTGTCGTGCTGGGACTGATATTGAAGTAGCACTGCAGCAGATTCCAGGATATCAATATGAATGCTTGCCCTAGATTTAAGGAGCTGATACTTAAAGAGCAATTGAAGGATCTGAACCCAATAGTAGGGATTGATCAGATTTTACACTCCTTACAAACCACATGTACTGCAACCTACTGCAACCTACATTCCTTACAAACCACATGTACTGCACTCCTTACCCCAAAAATTCTGTACCAAAGTAGATTGTAATCTGTTTTCCCGAATGATTTATTGTTCTTGTCTGTCCCGATCTCTCTCGAAAGCTGGTAAACCAGCCATTCTGGTAGTGCTGCATCACACCTTCGAT